>NW_022146006.1:0-5307 GCF_002938485.1 Sitophilus oryzae | reverse complement strand
TTATATTAGATAAAAATAAAATACAGCTAATTGCAGTTTTAAACTAGTCATGATAAATTATTTTGGTGAATGTGCGAGTGCATGTGTAATGTACCTTTTAAGTACATTTTTATCTGTAAATATAAAATAATGTTTTGTACATAATGATTTATCTTAAACTATCATACTTATTTACAAAATAAATACGTTTTAAATCTTCATCCCTTGTTTTGATGTATGAATCCTACCTAACCTTATCTTCAAAATTTTAATAATTATTAGCGATTTAGCTAATAATTATTAAAATTTTGCAGATAAGATATTAAAATTTTGAAGATAAAAATAGCCCTTTACATAAATATATTTTTACGCAATATCTTTATTTTTTAAAATGGAATTCTATATTTATTATAGTTGGTAGTGGGAACCTTTGGTGTTCCAAAAGCAAAATTAAACACTAATTCACCACAATACACCAAAACCTTTTACTTTTGCACTGGACGCGCGTTTTGCTAACCATATTGCAACATCAACAGATCAACAAAACTAGTTTTAAAACTATGCAGATGGTAACATGGTTAGCGAAACGCGCGTCCAGTGCAAAAGGAAAGTCTTTTGGTGGATTGTAGTTAGTGTTTTATTTTGCCGAATCAAAATAAGTTCATTGGACACAATTTACCTCTATACAAAAGTGCTTCGTTTGTCCGCTAAAGGGCATCAAACTTTAAAAAAATTAACACATTTTTTCAGATATATGTACAGAGTGAGTTTTCTACGATGTTCTCTATGGGTATCTTGGAAACTACTGGAGATAGAGAGTCGGTTAAATGGGGAAGATTTGCAGTTTCGTGAGGTCATAAATATGCACCTTTCAGATTTTTGAAGTTCATTCTTACTAGATATTTCGAAAAAAAAGCAGATTTTGGTTATTTCAAAAATGGTCCTTAATTCCATTATAATATATTTTAGACAAAAAGTTTTCAGATAAAAGTCGTAAATAATCACATCCATAATGAGATTGTGTTCTCCGCTTTTTTCTAAAGTTTGTCATTTTTGACATATGACACAAACTTATGTTTTTTTTTTAAATGGAAACCATAGTTGGCCATGACTTCATTCATAAAAAGCGTCGACTTTTCAGCGATATAAGCTATATCTAATATATTTTTTCGAAAAATTACTTACCAATTCTTATCATTTTTAAACAATTTCACTTAGTTAGCCATGGAAACAAGTTCAATCGTCTTTCCTCTCAGAAATGTGAAACTGTTACATCCAAACTTTGTAAACTAAAGTAACCAAAAATTGTAAATTTGATTTTTTCAAATGAAGAAAAGCGTGTAGGATTATTGGTTCAATTTTTCTTGGCTATACATTTTCGAGGATACGTTACATACGCTTTTTAGAGAACGGTTTTCAAGACATCTTAGAAAAGTTAAATTTAGAGACTCGCGCATCATTAGAGTGGTTCCAAATAACTTTTATTATGACATCCCCCCCCCCAACAAAAATAATGTTAAAAATTATGTATATCATAATTATCTAAACTCAGGGAGAGGAAGAGGTGGACTAATTGCATGGGCCTCCTCACCTGACCTATCCATTTTAAATTTTATGCAGGTATATTTTTTGAACATTTTCTAAAAATAACTTAAAGTAGGTACCTATATGTAGTGATATTATTTTTCTAGTTTTAGTTTGTGTAATGTAAATTGTAAAGAACCGTTTAATAAAAATATTTTGTCTTTTTTATAAGTTAGAAATTATAATAATTAAATAAATAACAGTACTTCAATAAGAATACTATTGTACCAACTAAGTGAAATTAGTCCAGAAAGATAAGAATTGGTTATAACTCAGTAATTTTTCGAAAAAAAACATATAGTTTATATCGCTAAAAAGCTTAAAAGTACGCTTTTTATGGAGTTCCATTCAAAGAAACATAAATTTGTGTCATATTATGTCAAAAATGACAGGCTTTAGGAAAAAAACGGAGAACAAAATCTCATTAAGGATGTAATTATTTACAACTTCTATATGAAATTTTTTTGTCTAAAATAGATTATAATGGAATTAGGGACCATTTTTAAAATACCCCAAATTTGTTTATTTCGAAATTTCTAGTTAGCCATGAACTTTTTCAAAAATCAGAGAGGCGCATATTTATGGCTACACAAAACTGCAATTCTTTCCCCATTTAACCGACTCTCTATCTCCAGTAATTTCCGAGATACCCATAGAAAACATCGTAGAAAATAACTCACCCTGTATATATTTTAAGAACCATTATTCCGATTTGAATATGATTTTAGGTAAGTATCTATGTTTTGCTAAGTGCTTTAACATTTGACTTCCACTAAAATCAACAAAAAATACCCTGGATGAATGAACTACCCTCACTTCTACATAAATTTTAGTATAAATATTTTCCAACTCAACCGACGACCGAGTTTTTTTTGTAAAATGTTCCTTCTAGTATTTACTATATTTTCTGTCTCTTGTAAAAAATCGCCACCACTCATAGTTGTAGGGAAAAAAAATTCCAAAGCTGACTTCCAAAAAATGTTTTTTTTTGTCAAATCAAGCTATGGATGTGCATAAAAACTATTATTATGCTCTCTAACTCTGGCTCTAATAATCTAGTTGGCGCAAATATGGAATTTTATATTAGTATCACAAATAATATTTGAAAATAAGCTTCATAAAAAGCTTAAAAAATTAATAAATTTTAAAAGCGGACAAAAATAATTTTAAGGCGGGCAATCGAAGCACTTTTGTATAGAGGTAAATTGTATCCAATGAACTTATTTTGATTCGAAGAATACATAGTAATTCTATGTCCACGGAATATTGGGACACCCTGTATAACCCCCTGTAAGGTTTCATCAAAATAAAAATTCTGTAAAGGATGTGAAAATTACTTAATTCTACAAACGATATACATATTTACCTTATAAATATTTAGCTTATAAAGAAAGAATATATTCACAAACTAATTAGTATATGTATTAAAAATTAAATTAAAATCCAAGAAACTTTTAAAAACAAATTATGGAACGACTTTGCTGCCATCTAACGGAAATTATCCTAAACATGAAAATCAGTATTTTCACAGATATCTACAATAACTGTGAAATTTTCCCCACAGAAATCTCCTTTATTTTTACAGTTTCCTTTACATTGTTGTTAAACCATATTTATATTACAGAAATCTATAATAGCTTCGCCATTCATTTTTACAGAAATCTTTATTTAATTTGCATTTTTTTTTCTGCTGCTCATAGAAATACTGAAATTAGAAATAACTGGAAATATCATTTAGCAAAAAGTTGATAAATAGTACTGAATAATGATAATTTAGATAATGTGTTGATTCATGCTCTAAAATATATTTTATTTTTAATTTAAGGATTATTTTTGATTTATCTCTTATCATTATTTACTCTGTGGTGGAACTATCTGTATCTGTCATTTTTAGATAATCATAAAATTAGTCATTATTTTGACGTTTCAAGGTTTTCGTGGTAAATTGAAAATCATATGTTACAAAAATGGCTGATGTACTAACAGAAACGGTCCTACCAGAAGATTTAAAGGTAAATTTCTTATTTATTGTGAACTTACTTCAATGATTGTGTTACCGCAGAGAAAAATAAACCCTGACTGCAACTGTCTAACCTATAATTCTGTTGCGTCGTTAATAATGTTCATCTAAAATTCTTATTTGTGTTGTAGAAATTCGAACAAATCTACCACGGACAGCTCTACAAAAATGACGTTACCCCTAAGGCACAATTCGATTATGCATTCTGTCTTGTTCGAAGCAAATACCCAGCTGATATACAGAAAGGCATAGCTCTACTAGAAGATCTATACAGAACGAATGAAGAAGGCCAAAGAGACTATTTATACTACTTAGCAATTGGAACTGCGAGACTAAAGGAATATTCAAAAGCATTAGGATACGTTAGATCATTCTTGTCAATTGAACCAGGTAAATAATATGTTTCGAAAAGCCTAAATTATCATTTAAATTCTAATAACATATCTACTTATTAAAATAAATCTCCTAATATAAATATATTTAATGAGTTTGAACTTTGACCATGTCATCAGCTAATATTAGTTAATATGATTCAATATTGTGTTTTTCAAATATTTAAACATAGTGGTTATGACAAATGACATGCAACAGAGTTTATATTTTTCATCAATATTGTACTGTTATTGTATTGACTATAACTTTTTTATTTTTGGAGAGAAGATTTACCTAATCAACTTTTCTGTATATTAGAGATTAATGTATTTGATATTTAATAGCATATTTTTTTCTGATGTCAAAAAATATATTTCGTACCCTTTCTTCTTATGAGTTTTATTTAATGTTGACATTAAATTTCTAAACGTAAAACTAACAGTATAGTATGGTCTATATAAGATAGTCAACAACCTAACTATGTTAAAACAAATAACATTGGTTTATATTTTATAGAATTTTGATAAGAATGATATATTTTTGATATTAGAAAATAATATGCTAAAAAGTACCCAGTACACTTCTAATATACAGTGTGATGCATCGCCAACCTGGATAAAGGAAATCCCTCGGGAAATCCCATTCTTCTAATATTCTAGCTCTAGGTACTATAAGAATATATGATTATAATGCGAATATTGAGGCAAATTTAAAAAAAGTCGTTTTTTAGAATTGAAATAATAATTTTTGTGTCAATTTTACTTTTTTTTTAATCAAAAATGGTAAACCGCTAAAAAACTGCTAACCGTTAAATAATATTTTTTCCCGCTAAACTGAAAAATAAACCGCTAAGTTGGCAATAGTGCAAATCTATTATGATTTTCTTCTACAAAGTTCTGTCAAAAATTATTTTGAAATTACTTTCCATATTCTCTATTAAAAGTTACACAAACTACACTGTAGACATACCTATATGAATAATTTATTTATTATCACTAAGCAATTCACAATATCAAGTACTGAATAAAATTTGTCCTACGTTCTTTACCTCCGTCCAATAATTCTTGGTGTTTGAAATATTTAAATGACTTATTATTGCTTATAATTATGCTTCTTCAAATTCGCTAAGAAGTGGTTCGATGTTTTTCGACTATTTCTCCAAGGATTTTTGTACTTACTTGGTTTTCATATTCCACTTGTAACAGAATATTTAATTAATTTTTATTTATTATTTTTCCATGATGCTCATCAATATTAATCTTCTTTTTGTATTTATAGTCTTTAATAACTGTTCATGTTGGAATTCTTCTCTTACATTTATAGTCGTCAATAACTGGTCTGGCATATTTGGA